>NW_026607022.1:0-12500 GCF_029890125.1 Rhinichthys klamathensis goyatoka
TAATTCATGCGCTGAAGCGACGCTGTGATTCTGTTAACCAGAGGACGTCTGGAGCATTTCAACAGCTCATAGTCTACCAAATAACATTATCCTGTTTAATTAATAGTTATCCGCAAACCACATGCGCATCTTCTTATAGATGAGTTAACTGGTATTTTGATGAAGTACTCAGATGCTTTTTAGGTTGACGGAGATTGCTTTAGTTTATTGAGAGATTTTTTTTATTAGTTTTATTTATTAATTCATTCATTTATATAATTTATTTGCATATTTATATTTATGTTTGTATTTATTATTTATTTTGATCAATTTGTTTATTTTTATTTATTTGTTTATTTAATTCATATATTTGTATTTATCAGTTTTATTATTTATTTATTTTATTTATTTATTCACATATTTGTGTCTGGATTTATTTATTCGTTTTTTATTTATTTATTTATATGTATGTATGTTTGTATTTATTATTATATATTTTTTTAATAATTCTTTGTTTGTTTGTTTAATTCACTGTTTGTATTTATTTATTAGTTTGTATTTATCTTTTTTATTTACTTATATATTTTTGTTTGTATTTATTTTAGGGCTGTCAAATGATTAATCGTGATTAATCACATCCAAAATAAAAGTTTTTTTTACATAATATATGTGGGTGCACTGTGTATAATTATTTTATATATATAAATACACACACATGCTTGTATATATTTAAGAAATATTTTCATGTATATACTGTATATAGATTTATATATAATTTATATTATATATAAATATAAATATTTTATATATAAATAATATTTTTTTCTTAAATATACATGCATGTGTGTGTATTTATATATATACAAAATAATTATACACAGTGCACCCACATATATTATGTAAAAAAAACTTTTATTTTGGATGTGATTAATCGTGATTAATCATTTGACAGCCCTAATTTATTTATTATGTATTTGTATCTTTTTTTAATAATTTAAATATATTATCATTTTTTTCATTGTTTTACTTTTCTTTTCTTCTTTTTAAGCTTGTGTTGTCCTATTTTAATTCGGTGAAAACTAGACTGTCAGTGTGTCGTATTATACTCAGCCCATATCTTATGAAGTTTATTTGACACATTTCCTGAATGATCTACACCAAGTTACCCAAAAGTACGACATATTGAATATATTTTGTTGATGTTCTGATACATTCTGATATTTTTTTATGACCTTGCCTTCATATCCAGGATGATTCTCGTGCTGGTTGAGCACTAGACATCACAGCTGACTTTTAATTACGGCGTGAATCCACAGCTTTAGAAGGCAGATGTGAAACTTGCTACTCCAGTTTTCTTTGGCGTATCGTTTCTTCTCATGACTTGCTCTCTTCTTCCCCTCGCATCTATTTGCAGTTCTCTCTGGAGTTGTATTCTCTTTCAGGGCTCACTGGCTTGTCATCTCCCTCGCTGAAGATCTGAAACGCTCTGGAACCTTCCGTTTTAACGAGTCCCAATCAAAACCCGGGGAAATTGGATGCTGCAGTGAACCGGAAAGAGCTCTAGCGATTCCTCGGCTTCAAAAGCCTTGTCGATACGAAATCTTAATTATGCAATAGATAAATGCAGGTGTATAGATGCAGTAATTTCAGTTTGTTTGACAGTGTGTGATTATGAACCGGCACCAGTGGACTCCTGCTGCGTGTTCCTCGATAAGCCAGATCTCATTCACGATCCCCGCTATCATTGTTTTTATCCTCAGTGCTGGAGAGCAATTACCAACATCAGAAACCCTGCTGAATATTCACGAGGCCCCACTGTATTATGCAAGTATGCAGAGAAATATGCAAAGCGGATTTGTGGTTACAATGCAGGTATGTTCATGTAACTAACAAGATGCGTTTAAATAAACCCTAAGTGTAGAGATTTGGTGTTAAGGGAATTTTTTAAGGCACTTTTGACACCCTACTAACTGCATCGCAACTCTTAGAACACCTTAGAACAGCGACTCTTATATAACATCTTAGAAACCACAGATCAACACCTTAGAAACCGCATAGCAAGTCTTAGAACACCTTAGCAACACCCTAGAAACCTCATAAACACTCTGAGAACACTTGAGCAAGCGCGTAGCGACTCTTATATAACATCTTAGAAACCACCCATCAACACCTTAGAAACCGCATAGCAAGTCTTAGAACATTTACGCAACCACATAGCAACTCTTAGAACACCTTAGCAACACCCTAGAAACCTCATAAACACTCTGAGAACACTTGAGCAAGCGCGTAGCGACTCTTATATAACATCTTAGAAACCACCCATCAACACCTTAGAAACCGCATAGCAAGTCTTAGAACATTTACGCAACCACATAGCAACTCTTAGAACACCTTAGCAACCGCATATCCACTCTTGGAACCCTTTCACACGTGCATGGCAACTCTTAGAACACCTTAGAAACCACCTATAAACACCTTAGCATCCGCATAGCAAGTCTTAGAACACTTACGCAACCACAAAGCAACTCTTAGAACAACTTAGCAACACCCTAGAAACCGCATAGCCAACCTTAGAACACGGTAGTAAATGAATATCAACTCTTAGAACAACTTAGCAACACCCTAGAAACCGCATAGCCAACCTTAGAACATGGTAGTAAATGAATATCGACTCTTAGAACACAGCAACATCCTTGTCACCGCATAGTCACTCTTAGAACACTTACTCTTAGACCACCTTAGCAACACCCTAGCAACCAAATAGCCACTCTTAGAACACTCATGCAACCACATAACAACTCTTAGAACACCTTACCAACACCCTAGCGACCGAATAGTCACTCTTAGAACACTTTAGCAAGTGCATAGCGACTCTTAGAATGCCTTAGAAACCACCTAGCAACAGCATAGTAACCACATAGCAACTCTCACAACACTTAAGCAGCCACACAGCAACTCCTAGAACACATTAGCATAGTCCCTCTTAAAACACTTATGCAGGTGCGTAGCAACAGCAACTCTAAGAACACTTGTGCAAACACATAACATTTCATCATTATTATAATGAGCTACTAAACAGCTCAACGCCGTGTGTCACCAATCATGACGTATTTTGCGTTACTGTCAAGTCATAGAGATTTCTCAAATGTGTCATGATGGATATGTTGTCTTATGCAAAAGTTTGCATTGTTCCCCTCCGGTTTGTTTGTGTGAAGCAGGTGGTCGTAAACATCTCTGTGGTCACAGTAAATCAGCAGGCCTGTTATCGTAAGCTATATATCTGCATATTGTCATGAGACGATGCCCGCAGCGCTCGTCTGACAGCGTAATGGATGAGATGTTGTGATATGCTTTTATTTGTGCTGCTCCAAGCCTTGACTCCATACTCACTGTGTCTCTTCTCGTTTGACAAATTTGTCCTAATTTATGGTTGTTTATAAAAGCCAGGAGGCAATCCATTCTGAGCTCTCACGCTTGGAAGTGCCTCCCCCCGATCAAACGGCCGGCTGTAGATCAAACCCACTCCAGCGGGCTTTAGCTGCTTTTAACTTTTCAACCTGATCTGCCGTCTCTCACAGCAGTGACGGCTCCTAGAAGATTTCCTCAAGGTCACTCCGACCTTCTGGAGGAACATTATATTGCTCTTTCATAGCTCAGGATGCTATGGTCTAACCAGCCAGGAAGCAACAAGTAATTTGTCTGTCATACTAAAAGCGAAAATGTTGAATGATGTTACACAGTCGGAGAGTTTGAGTTCATGGTTACATCTTTTGATTTCAGACATTTGTATTGTGGTACAGCTTAGATCTCTTTTGAAACTCTAGACGAGACACTGGTCTCTTACTTGGGGGTACCATGTAAGTTTAAATTTGCTGTCCTTTTCTTTGCTGTATTGTAGAAACAATCTCGCTTGCGTCTGTCCTTCGGTTGACCGTTCGTGTATTGTATGCATATGCTGCAGTTAGTAGAGGGTTCGGTTGGTCACTGTGTCGATGCACTTTGGTGTAGATCAATAATCCCATTCACGGGGCACAAGCACAAGTACAGGACAAAGTGCTTTTCTGATTGCTGCCGTATGACGCCCGTATCGATTCTGGGCCGGGATGTTTTAGCTGCACTGATCAGAAAGAATGGCGGATTGCTCCATTTGCCTGGGAGTGAGCCGAATATATTCAATTATAGCATTGCATAATCATATTCTACAGATATTGTTAAATGGTTAGAAATAAGATAGAAGACAAACATCTTCCCCTGCTGTCAAAGCTTGTTTTTGTAAATCTCTAATGCATGTCAAGGTGGATTGATAATATTTGACTATAGAAATATCGCAACCGGTAGAGATTTGATTTTACAGATTTGGTAGATTTGATTTTACTATAGTAGCTTTATATCCATGTGGCTGTTTAAGCTGTTTGATTGTAAAAGTGGCAAAAACAATATAAGAATGTGAGTTTAATGTTTCCTGGTCTTTCAGCTTGGTCTGATTTGCTAGTTTTAAAGGGGTTTTAGGGTGATCAGGTTGGGAGGCCAGCAAATCCAGCTAATAAGGGTGAGAGACCATCTAGACCAGCTTAAACTGGTTTGCTGGTCTGTTAGCCTGTTCTGATTTGCTAGTTTTAGAGGGTTTTTGGGGTGATCAGGTTGGGAGGCCAGCAAAACCCGCTAACAAGGCTGGGAGACCATTTAGACCAGCTTAAACTGGTTTGCTGGTCTTTTAGCCTGTTCTGATTTGCTAGTTTTAGAGGGTTTTTGGGGTGATCAGGTTGGGAGGCCAGCAAAACCCGCTAACAAGGCTGGGAGACCATTTAGACCAGCTTAAACTGCCTAATGGTGTGTTCACACCGAACGCGAATAGAGCGTCAAATACGCGTCTATCGCGTCTAGTTAGACGCTTGAATCTTCCGCTCGAGTTCAAATTGTTCAACCTGCGCGGAAGACGTTCGCGGCAAACGCGTCGTCCAATTCGCGACGCCCGGTGCGAATGATGCGTCTATTCGCGTCTTTGCATTGACTTTGTATGTAATCTACTCGCGCAAATAATTAAATTGCCGTTCGGTGTGAACACACCATAAGACTAGAAAACCAGCTTAGGCTGGCTGAAGACATGTTCTTGTAACAGGGATATAAACCACTTTTTTTTTGTAAAAGGCAAAGGATGACGGAAAATAGTTAACATAGATGTCCCAACATTATGGTATCAGTAGGGCACATTTTAAAAGTCACACGACTGGCCCCAGAGTACTCACACTTGCTTCAGGTTACAACCCCCTCCCATCATTTTTAGTCCAAGGTCACTGGTGTTTTAATACTGCTGTGATATAAGCAGGCAGTGACTTTGTTACCCTTGTTGTGACAGGTTTCAGGTGCACACAATGGCGCCATCATTCAGAGCGATGGATTGAACTCAACAGTCTCTAGACACCCACCAAACCCCTATGGTTAGTCCTCAAAGACACCCCACGCAGAGCCCAAACCTTCTCCAAGAGATGCATGCAATAGTACGGCACATTAAATCTTCCTCGTCTTCCTCTTATGAGACCACGCTGTGGTCAGTGTGCTTCCTGCGGTCTTAAAGGCCGATTGCACTTTCCCCGCTGTGCCCGTACGCAATAACGCCTCGTGGAGATTCATAATTCAAGCCCCATTGATTTGTGGCCGTAGATGTGCATTAGTGTGAAGGTGAAAGAAAATGGTTCCTGTGGAAAACAGCCTCTCACTTTGATCTGAACAGGGATAGCACTCGTTTCTTTGCAACAACTCAATGAATTAAGCACCGGTGTTCTGAAAAGCATCAAATTGCCCTGATTATGACTACAAACAAGTGCGGGCGTTAATGAAAGATCACACAGTACACTTTGGGACGCGTCCATATGTTGAAGTTCCTCATCAGCGGGTTTCACAGCAACACAGCTGGAGCACAAGCTCAGGGATAGTTCAGTCGCATCTATTCCCCAAGTAAAAACGGCATGAAGTAATTACACCGTGGGTCATCGTCTAATTAACGAGCTCAAACAACACAATCATTCATCGTGAAAAAATAACAAGCCTCTTGAAATGTACAGGGAGTCGGAAGTGTCAACTTGATGCATTGTGTTTGAAATAAGAGCTATTGGTAACTCCGTCTAGGTCTGTTAGCTCTGCCAATTGACGTTGTGTTTGCTGTTGTTGACCTCCAGTTGTGAACTGTATGGATTTGACTGACAAAACTACTGAGGCGTTTGAGTCTATTGGAGTCTTGATCCAGATTTTCTGGCGTACAACGTGGGCACATTTGCTGCACTGATAAACTACAAAACAAAACCGTTTCGGCGGGGTTTGGTCTTTAAGAAGTGATCAGAGAGAGGGTCATACATCACGTTGCATTTTCTCTCTTTCGCTTTGTTGTAGGAATTGAGGGTTTGATGGATAGCAGCCCTCCTGGCGCTCTTGAGAGAGAGAGAGAGAGAGAAAGACTCTGCTATTGACAGTCCGTGCCCATGAGAAAAAGCTCATTCTTCTCTTTCTGTGTAGTGTGGAGCAGTACATCTTCTGGACGTCTTCAGGGTATATATGAGAGTGCTCCTCACAGGGAGGTCTATAATACCTGGGGAAAGCTCTCTGTTTGCGTTCCCATTCACTCAATGTTTGCTCATCTGATGCATGACGCCCCCAGAAGTACACAATTTGACTATTCCAAAGGCAGCAGACAGGGAACGATGTAAGTTCCCTTTTAAGGTCTGTCACTGGAAATACATCTACCATAATATGTGACCCATGCTGGCAAAAGGAGTCGGAATTCGCACAGGGATAATTATGAGCTACAGGCAAAACAATGAAAAATGTCAATTTTGAGGTTTTCACAAAAATGAGTTCATTAAGCCCTCGTCTAGCAATCCCAATGCTCCAAGCAGTAATTAAACATCCAAAAGCATCTTTATTTGTGTGTTTTCTGAGAGGAGTACCTTTCCTTTGTCCATGAAAAATTATCTTACACTCGCTAACTGACAGATCCGATGCGTGCGCACAAAGACTCGATATATACACACACATACACAGAATTACAGTTTTTCAAAATATCTGTCTTGGCGAGTATTCACACACATTATCTGTTATGTCTTAAAGGGTCACTTCACCCATTTGCATTAAGGTTTGTATTGTTAGAAACCCTGTCATATATTATAATGATGGTGGAATTTTGCTTGTTTTTTTTCTGAGATGGGAGAAAAAAGGAATTAAGTGTTTTACTTCCGTCCTATCGTGACGTAAATATCGTCATTTTGCGTCACGATAGGACGGAAGATAAATTTCATTGCATATCAAGAAAACTACAGCCTTTAGCTCATTATTATTCAAGGGCGTGGGACCCACTCACCCCACCGGCCTATTACAGATCAGTGGGTGGGACTAAACCTGAAGAAACTAAACTATTAATCCGCCATCTTGCTTGGAAGACAGCAAGCTAAGCTAACAAGCGCTCAAGGAGTTAGATTTACCATAATGCCTGAATTTACGACACACGATATGGAAGACGAGGATTTTGAAAATCTTTTGCTCGAAACTGATACGAGCCACAATATAGTGAAGAGCAGCTGAGGCTGATGGAGGAACAAGAGGCGGCGGCGTCGGCTGCGGCAGCGGCCGCCACAGGAGACCAGCCCGGCGCAGACGAGAAGCCCGGGCTTGCTCGCGCTGTAGCGAATTGGTGGTGCTCGTGCTGTAACTGTGCGCCTATGGACACCGAGCTAGAGTCTGTCTGCTGCAAAGAATCTCTAAAATGCCAATTCCTTCTAGAAGAAATGTCAGAGGCAGACACGGACATGGAGTTTTGTGCACACGGACGTTTGTGTTGTGATGTGAACCATCCTAGTGTCGCACCCCATATGCAGATTCCAGGTATCATGCAATAATTCACCATATAGAAAGAAATACAAACGAGGAGTAGCTGCTAATTCGCTAATGAGTTTGCCAATGTAACGGGGTTCGTTGTTGTGGGAAGAATGAGACGGGAATCGGCGAACATTTAAACATTTTAATAGTAAAATAAACAAATACAAAACAAAAGTATAAGCCAGCAGCCCCGCACTGCTGGCCACACACAACAGAAACAAAACACACCATAAAATCAGGCCTGTTCCTCTCTCGATCTGCCCTGTCGCTCCTCGTTTTATGCGTCCGCTCCTCGGTGAGAGACGCGAGAGAGACCAGTGCGGCTCACAGGTGTCGTTCATTATCACTCACGCCACCGGCCTCGCGCCGCTCTCACGTCCCTTGTCCTGCTCGCCACAGCCAACTAACTATACATTTTGTGTGAAATGAATTTCTAACTCTGTTGGCAGCTAACGTTAGCCCCGTAGAGTAGACGGAAAAGTGATTTCTCTGATGTTTGCGACTTTGCGCTGTTCTGGATTAGTGGGAGTGGCTTGCGGAGCTGTGCAACGTGGTGCATTCTGGGAGTTGTGGTCTTACACACAAATGCGCCCTAAAGTTATTTTCTGTCTTTTCTCGGTCAAGAGGGCACCAAATTCAAAATTTCTTTTACATTTCGACTACATATATGACCCACTTTCAATAAAGATTAATGTTGAAATGGGTGAAGTGCTCCTTTAAGTGAACATTTTGGGTAACTGCTGGGGAAAATCATCTGATGTGTAACATTATACTGGAACCGTGCGGTACAGTATGTCTTAATGTATATAGGCTGTCTTATTCATTAATGTTAATCAATTCTGGTATCATGGGAAAAAAAAGTTGAATATACTGTATATTTTTCCTATATATAGGAAATATTTGGTTTTGACTTGGTGTGTGCCAAATTTGGTGTTATTACCAGGGTTTTTTAAGGTATGGGTGCAAGGTGATTTTGTTTTGGTACCTTCAGAAAACTTTAAAGACAGTTTTTTAATAGAGAATGTGAAAATAACAATAACTCATTTTTGAAAATGTGCTCATTGCGACTCATTTGGCCAGCACTGGTAGTAGGTATAAGTATAAGTAGTTTAAGTATTATTTATATGTTGCTTGCAGGGAGCGGAACCAGATGGAATAGTTGCGGTTTTGGGTTAACTAGACCATGCTAACCAACCCAACCTTCACCCTTGGCACTTCATAGAGATTTGTGTATCTAAACCCCCTTTACTGGCATTATATCCGACTGGCTAATTAAAATTAGCAAAAATGACTATTTTCAGTAGCATCAGTAGCTCAAGTGTTTTGCCACTAACGTGCAATTTCTTTCATAAAATTGACAAAACGGCCAAATTATTTGAAAATCATCTTAAAGACATTTGTGTTTTAAATATCTTTCATGTAGCTCGTAGTTGACAAATATTGGCTAGCTTGATGATGAGTAGCTTGACAGGCTACAACCTTAGCTAATGGAAAGGGGTCGAGAGCATTATTTTCCCCTTTTCTGCTGCGTTTTTGATGGATGTGAGGTGTCATGTTGGATGTGAGGGGCCGAAACATTCTGCCCAGCCTCACCTGATCTCAGCACTTCATCATGAGAGCGAGAAAGATGATTTGATAAAGATAAAGTAGTTGCTATGACAAGGTGCCTAGCACTTAGCCTGTGGGAGATGGTTGCTCCCTTTATGTTGAAAATCCATAAATATGTTTTCAGTCTTTGCTTACAGTGTTGGCGAACAGCACTAGCTAAATCAAAACAATGATGCAGTTAAGCGCTAACAAGTCTTTGCTACTTGGATCGTGTTGCAGACTAGCAAAACAAGTATTTATTTCAATACTGCTATTTATGAATTTGTTTGTTTAATGAATTATGACTTTTGTAACATTTTGTAAAAATGTTAGATATGATTCTTTTTAGAAACATATAATTAGCCCACTGTTTGTTAGCTTGAAGTCTAGTTATTTGTGTTAGCAAACGGATAGCGGTTGTGAGGATTATTTTGCCCTTTTCTCAAGTTTCACTCCTAATTAGTATTCTTTCTAGTTAGCTGCTTTTTGTTAGCTACTTATCCAGGTTGTTTCCCCCTTATTTAGCATTATTTCTATTAGCATATAGTTAGCTCGTAGTTTAGCTAACTACCCATTTCAGGATGTTTCTCACTTAAATGGCATTCTTTCTAATAGTATATAGCCTACAGTAGTTAGCTGCTTAATGTTAGCATGTAGTTTAGCTAACTACTTTACTTTTTATGTGGTTTCTCTCTTAAATAGCCTTTATTTTAAAAGTTAGCAAAGTTTTTATTTGTAGCAAAGAGTAGCTTAACTGCACTCTACATTGTGAGTAGCTCCAACATGGCAAGCTAGTTTCACTTCCCCAACACTGCATTAGTTCCACGTCTTTGTAATCCACCGAATCAGCCGTTCCAAGAAAAGGTTGAGTAGTTTGAATGGTTGCGGTTTGCTCTGCAAGAGAGGTGATTACATATTCCACTGCAAATCCAGTCTGTCTCTGAACATTTAAGATGTGCTATTCATGAAGGAAAGGGATATTCTTCACCCTGGTGACCAGCATCCCAGCGGCTGTAGTTTGTTCTGGCAGCGAGAAGGAGAAAGGGAGAGAACGGGTGTCTTGCTTCTGGTGAGTGGAGACCCTGAATTGACCTTTCTTCAGATAATTCCCAGTGACTCTGACTCCTTGTTGTCTGCTAATTAATAATTCAGTGACAGCATTATCTGCCCTGTTCATAGATGAGAACATTTCTTAAGATGAGGCTTTGGGCATCTTGGCCTCTACTTTCCTCTCTGCCCCCGTTTTTAGTTTTAAAGAACTCTGTACCAAAACCTAGTGGGCTGAATTGCTGTCTACTGTCTACATAGGCAGAACCCTTCTAAGTAGGGGATGTAACGGTACATGTATTTGTCCTGTACGGACGTCACGGTTTGGTGCATGCAGTCGCGCGATGAATACATTCAGTCACAGGCGATCCACACTCCAGTCCAGAAGGGGGCGCATGCTGTAATGCAATGCTGTTTACTAACAGTAAAAAGCGCAGGAGAAGAGACGATCGCTCGATATGTTTACATCTCTCAACTGTGGAAACACATCAATAAAACAGCATGAGAATAATTTTTACATTTACCTCAGGCATTTACTGTCGACAGCACGTTAGTTCGCTAGAGAAATGAACTCTAGAGAGAAGCATTTCGTATATGAACTATATTATCCTAATCATTATATTTACTTAATGTTTTGATTATTTAATGTATGTTTAAAGTCCCCCTGTGGTGAAAATCCAGCTTTTAATGTTGTCTATATGTCTCTGTGGTGTTTAATGTGCTTTAAGACAAACCATGTGTAAATTCGTAAGTGCTGAGTATTTTCTCCTTAAAACTGCAGTGAACTAGCCTGACGTCGTCATACTCAGATGCTAGTCAGAATATGAGTCTGATGCTGTGATTATGGGGCGTTTCAACCGAACCAGGAAAGAAAATGCCTCTGCACTCAATTGGATCGGCAAATGCCTTGATCGCGGTTCTCTGTTCCTCTTTTAAAATGAATGCGCTGTCTACATCTCCTATAACAGACACGACGGCTGAATCTACACATCTCAGTTCCCCAGCGGCGGCCATCTTTGTTGTAAACAAATTAAACCCAAGCGCTCTTTGGTGACATGAATGATTACGTTACTGTTGATCATCTGTCCATCATCGTATAAAGCCCGCCCTGACAATGTGATTGGTCCGAACAGCTTTGGTTCGGGAATACTTGCTTCACAACGAATCAAGTCCAGACCGAACCTCCCGACCTCAAATGTTGTGGGCGGAGCTAAGCTCGGCTAGCATCCAGGCTAGCAGTGAACCAAAGACAGTCTAAAAAACACGGTTTGATATCGCTGGTGTTTCTGACGTCACAAACGACCTTGTAACCAATCAGATCAACGTGTGATCGTCAACCAGTGGATCTCTGAGCTGAGTGAGTGAGTGGAGGCAGGACTCATTTGCATATTCATAGAACCGCATACTAAATGAGGCAAGGGAGTCGAGTTACATTTAAGATATTTTAAGGTATTTTTTTCAAGGAAAACACATTTAAATATGTAATTTTGGTGTTCAAAGATGAGTGCTAAGGGATACAATTATTGACTACAGGGGGACTTTAAATAAAGTGATATGACAGCTACTGTCTAAATGATTATATTTCAAAAATTAATTGGAGTAGAAAATGAACTTTATAATTAGATTTAGAAGTTAATGCAAAATCTGCCTCATGTGCAATTTACAGTATTTATTTGAGTGTTGATTATTATATCTAAAAATAAATAGCAACTGAATTTAATAATTTGGACTCCTTTGTAAATTGTAACCTTTAATATTACAGTAATGTGTAATTAAGGGCTCCCCATGTAGTTCACAGCATTAGCTAGTGATAGTTATTTTTTTTAAAGAAATTTGTAACTATAATATAATTTATTTAAACACACATACACATTTGTTTAAAAAAAAAAACGAACAAACTGTAACGTCAATACCTAGGTACGTACTTACTGAGGCACCGTCATGTTTGTGTACCGTTACACCCCTACTTCTAAGGGATACCTGGTGATAATAAGCTAAAAAGTGCTGAGAAAAAAACACAC
>NW_026607022.1:20000-52500 GCF_029890125.1 Rhinichthys klamathensis goyatoka
TGGTTTTCTTTACCAGTTTAGCTGTATTTTATAGTAGTAAGCTTGGTAACCGAAGGCTAAATGAAAACAAGGGGAATTTCAGTATAAACAAGTTAATAACATGTGAATAATCTGTGTTTTAATATCTTATGCAATGTTCCATGCAAAGAAAATGTATTGTGTTCGACCAATTGTGTTAAAACATGATTTATTTAGTGGTCTAAAATAAAGAACCACAATTTTTTTAAGATTATAAAAAATATTTTTATATAAAATTTATAGTTATATATATATATATATATATATAAGGGTAGTTCTAAATATTACTAAAATACTATAAGTATATAATTAAAAGTAACATTAATATTTACATTAACATATATTATAACTTATTTAATATAAGATAATTTCAATATTTTAAAATAAAATTTAATATATATATATTTTTTACTTTGTGGTCTAAATTAAAGAACAGCAATTTATTAATATATTTAATAAATATTTTTTTTAAATATCTTTTTTGAACATTAAAGTTTTTATTTGCAATATTAAAATGAACTTAATATAAAAAGTTCAGTTTAATCTTGAATAATTTAATTTGTGTGTGTGTGTGTGTGTGTATATATATATATATATATATATAGCATTTGCTTTGAAACGCCGAGTGACTGAAGTCGCCTTCACTGATCCGTGAATTGACAGGAAGTGACTTTCAGGTCCAACGGTGTGATTTGAACTTGCAGTGAAATCAATAAGTGCTGAGAAATCCCCTTCACGGGCTGACGGTACCCATCTCCTCCATGTCCGCTTTGGTTCCTGGAGTTAGCCGAACGAGTTAGAGTGCTAGCGGCGGGGGGTGTCAACTTTCCAAGGAGAGCCGGGGTGAAGCTCGTGTTGCTGTCGACCCCGTACTGACTCGTCTGCCAGCAGTGGTTGCATCTGTCCATTATCGTGTTGTCGCTGAGGGCAAGGTCCTGCCCTCTTAAACACTGTAGCGGGGCTAGGCTAATGCTAGGCTAATGCCCTCCTGGGGCAGATAATAGGAGTATAATCCTCTTATCCATGCCTAGGGCCGTCTGTAGGAGCAGGACACCTCAGTGCAAATCTCTGGCCCCGCGTTGGGCGCCAATTTGCGGATCCCCTGTACACTGGTGTATGTGGTTCTTCCCTTGGGGGAAATGCAAAAACGAGACTACTAAAAAGCTGCTAGTATCCATAGCAACCCAGATTAGATTTTTCGCTAGTTAATGACATGTAGCATGATTTTCTGATGAATAATGTTGATGCATTAGGGCTGTTTTTCTTTTTAAAAGAATATGAATGAAGTTAAATTGACGTTAACAGATGAAGTTCAGTGTGTGGGTTCGTGCAAATGATCTTATACACTAGATCAAGAATTGGTTCTTATTCAGAACCAGTTTCATTCACTGTCGGATGATTTTTAGGACATTAGTTTATGTTAGTTGTCCTTAGATGCTTTTACTGAAGACTGTGTTTCTTAGCAGGCAACTATTGTGTGGTGTGGATGTGGCATTGAGCGACAGTGACGTATAGTCCAGCATCCTATAGTTCGTGTTTGGACTCGCCTACATATCTTCCAGCTCATGACAGGCGGCGAGTGAGGCTTTTAGCAGGGATGCTGGTCGCTTCACTGGAATACAAATAAGCCGGAGCCTGGCTGGACGCTGCATAGAAAGTGAGGATCAATTCCCATAAAAGCCTCGTTTTACACGTTTGCTGTACTTGCTTTAAATCAGCCAGAAATTGAATTTGGATGAATTGCATCCTGGTTATGGTGATGTTCGCTGTTACCTCGCTCTCCCTTTTTAAGTGGTTTTTCCTTCCACTTTCCTTCGTGCCGTTTAAGTGCATGTTGAGAGTAAACAGTGATGGATACAAATCTTTAAATGGGATTCTGGGAAGGTAGCGGATGGAAGGAAGGAAGGAAGGAAGGAGGCGAAGCGCTGTGTTCGCATTTGACTTTGTCCATCAAGAACAGTTGTAATGAGATTCAGGGTCAATAACATGCAGCAGGGTTTCTCAAGATCAAGCGGTTTACCATCTCTTTGGCTAATGCTAGCTCGCTCACGTAGCACATGCTCCCCAGAGAGTGACTTATCAATGAGTCCATGTCACTTTATCAAAGCTAGTAATTATTGCTGTAAAACTGTCTACTGGTTAGCCTTGTGTACAATTAAACTTCTTTTTGTTTTTCTGCAGTCTACACTGAAAAATATGTTGATAGAAAAAATATGAGATGAGAAAAATTATGTGTCAATGCTTTTGTGTTCCTCTGGGAAACTCCGCGTTTGCTCGTGAAATGTTTTGCGTTTCCCCTAGAAACTTTGCGTTCGCTCATAAAATTACGTAAAATGTTTTGCGTTCCCCCTAGAAACTTTGCGTTCACTCATAAAATGACGTAAAATGTTTTGCGTTCCCCCTAGAAACTTTGCGTTCGCTAATAAAATGACGTAAAATGTTTTACGTTACCCCTAGAAACTTTGCGTTCCCTCATAAAATTACGTAAAATGTTTTGCGTTCCCCCTAGAAACTTTGCGTTCACTCATAAAATGATGTAAAATGTTTTGCGTTCCCCCTAGAAACTTTGCGTTCGCTCGTAAAATGACGTAAAATGTTTTACGTTACTCCTAGAAACTTTGCGTTCGTTTGTAAAATGACGTAAAATGTTTTGCGTTCCCCCTAGAAACTTTGCGTTCGCTCGTAAAATGATGTCAAATGTTTTACGTTCCCCCTAGAAACTCTGCGTTTGCTTGCAAAACCTTTTGCGTTCCATTGAGAAACTCTGCGTTTGCTTGCAAATGTTTTGCGCTTCCCCTAAAAACTTTGCGTTCGCTCGTAAAATGACGTAAAATTCCCCCTTGCGTTCCACCTAGAAACTTTGTGTTCACTCATAAAATGACGTAAAATGTTTTACGTTTCCCCTATAAACTTTGTGTTCGCTCGTAAAATGACGTAAAATGTTTTGAGTTTCCCCTAGAAACTTTGTGTTCACTCGTAAAATGACTTAAAATGTTTTGAGTTTCCCCTATAAACTTTGTGTTCGCTCGTAAAATGACGTAAAATGTTTTATGTTCCCCCTAGAAACTTTGTGTTCACTCGTAAAATGACGTAAAATGTTATGAGTTTCCCCTATAAACTTTGTGTTCACTCGTAAAATGACTTAAAATGTTTTGAGTTTCCCCTATAAACTCTGCGTTTGCTTGCAAAACCTTTTGCGTTCCATTGAGAAACTCTGCGTTTGCTTGCAAATGTTTTGCGCTTCCCCTAAAAACTTTGCGTTCGCTCGTAAAATGACGTAAAATGTTTTGCGTTCCCCCAAGAAACTTTGCGTTCACTTGTAAAATGACGTAAAATTCCCCCTTGCGTTCCACCTAGAAACTTTGTGTTCGCTCGTAAAATGACGTAAAATGTTTTATGTTCCCCCTAGAAACTTTGTGTTCACTCGTAAAATGACGTAAAATGTTATGAGTTTCCCCTAGAAACTTTGTTTGCTCGTAAAATGACGTAAAATGTTTTCGTTCCCCCTAGAAACTTTGTGTTTATTCGTAAAATGACGTAAAATGTTTTGCATTTCCCCTAGAAACTTTGCGTTCACTTGTAAAATGACGTAAAATGTTTTGCGTTCCCCCTAGAAACTTTGCGTTCACTCGTAAAATGACGTAAAATGTTTTGCATTTCCCCTAGAAACTTTGCGTTCACTCCTAAAATGACGTAAAATGTTTTGCGTTCCCCCTAGAAACTTTGCGTTCACTTGTAAAATGACGTAAAATGTTTTGCGATCCCCCTAGAAACTTTGCGTTCACTTGTAAAATGACGTAAAATGTTTTGCATTTCCCCTAGAAACTTTGCGTTCACTCCTAAAATGACGTAAAATGTTTTGCGTTCCCCCTAGAAACGTTGCGTTCGCTCATAAAATTACGTAAAATGTTTTGCGTTCCCCCTAGAAACTTTGCGTTCGCTCATAAAATGATGTAAAATGTCTTGCGTTCCCCCTAGAAACTTTGCGTTCGCTCGTAAAATTACGTAAAATGTTTTACGTAACCCCTAGAAACTTTGCGTTCGCTCGTAAAATGACGTAAAATGTTTTGCGTTCCCCCTAGAAACTTTGCGTTTGCTCGTAAAATGATGTAAAATGTTTTATGTTCCCCCTAGAAACTTTGTGTTCGCTCGTAAAATGACGTAAAATGTTTTGCATTTCCCCTAGAAACTTTGCGTTCACTCCTAAAATGACATAAAATGTTTTGCGTTCCCCCTAGAAACTTTGCGTTCACTCCTAAAATGACGTAAAATGTTTTGCATTTCCCCTAGAAACTTTGCGTTCACTTGTAAAATGACGTAAAATGTTTTGCATTTCCCCTAGAAACTTTGCGTTCACTCCTAAAATGACATAAAATGTTTTGCGTTCCCCCTAGAAACTTTGCGTTCACTCCTAAAATGACGTAAAATGTTTTGCATTTCCCCTAGAAACTTTGCGTTCACTTGTAAAATGATGTAAAATGTTTTGCGCTTCCCCCAGAAACTTTGCGTTTGCTCGTAAAATTACATAAAATGTTTTGCGTTCCCCCTAGAAACTTTGCGTTCACTCATAAAATGACGTAAAATGTTTTGCGTTCCCCCTAGAAACTTTGCGTTCGCTAATAAAATGACGTAAAATGTTTTACGTTACCCCTAGAAACTTTGCGTTCGCTCATAAAATTACGTAAAATGTTTTGCGTTCCCCCTAGAAACTTTGCGTTCGCTCGCAAAATGACGTAAAATGTTTTACGTTACCCCTAGAAACTTTGCGTTCGCTCGTAAAATGACGTAAAATGTTTTGCGTTCCCCCTAGAAACTTTGCGTTCGCTCGTAAAATGATGTCAAATGTTTTACGTTCCCCCTAGAAACTCTGCGTTTGCTTGCAAAACCTTTTGCGTTCCATTGAGAAACTCTGCGTTTGCTTGCAAATGTTTTGCGCTTCCCCTAAAAACTTTGCGTTCGCTCGTAAAATGACGTAAAATTCCCCCTTGCGTTCCACCTAGAAACTTTGTGTTCACTCGTAAAATGACGTAAAATGTTTTATGTTTCCCCTATAAACTTTGTGTTCGCTTGTAAAATGACGTAAAATGTTTTGAGTTTCCCCTAGAAACTTTGTGTTCACTCGTAAAATGACTTAAAATGTTTTGAGTTTCCCCTATAAACTTTGTGTTCGCTCGTAAAATGACGTAAAATGTTTTGCGTTCCCCCTAGAAACTTTGTGTTCACTCGTAAAATGACGTAAAATGTTATGAGTTTCCCCTAGAAACTTTGTTTGCTCGTAAAATGACGTAAAATGTTTTCGTTCCCCCTAGAAACTTTGTGTTTATTCGTAAAGTGACGTAAAATGTTTTGCATTTCCCCTAGAAACTTTGCGTTCACTTGTAAAATGACGTAAAATGTTTTGCGTTCCCCCTAGAAACTTTGCGTTCACTCGTAAAATGACGTAAAATGTTTTGCATTTCCCCTAGAAACTTTGCGTTCACTTGTAAAATGACGTAAAATGTTTTGCATTTCCCCTAGAAACTTTGCCTTCACTCCTAAAATGACGTAAAATGTTTTGCGTTCCCCCTAGAAACTTTGCGTTCACTCCTAAAATGACGTAAAATGTTTTGCATTCCCCCTAGAAACTTTGCGTTCGCTCATAAAATTACGTAAAATGTTTTGCGTTCTCCCTAGAAACTTTGCGTTCACTCGTAAAATGATGTAAAATGTTTTACGTTCCCCCTAGAAACTCTGCGTTTGCTTGCACAACCTTTTGCGTTCCATTGAGAAACTCTGCGTTTGCTTGCAAATGTTTTGCGCTTCCCCTAAAAACTTTGCATTCGCTCGTAAAATGACGTAAAATGTTTTGCGTTCCCCCTAGAAACTTTGTGTTCACTTGTAAAATGACGTAAAATGTTTTGTGTCCCCCTAGAAACTTTGCGTTCGCTCGTAAAATGACGTAAAATGTTTTGCGTTACCCCTAGAAACTTTGCGTTCGCTCGTAAAATGACGTAAAATGTTTTGCGTTTCCCCTAGAAACTTTGCGTTCACTCATAAAATGACGTAAAATGTTTTACGTTTCCCCTAGAAACTATGCGTTCGCTCGTAAAATGACGTAAAATGTTTTGCATTCCCCCTAGAAACTTTGCGTCCGCTCGTAAAATGATGTAAAATGTTTTACGTTCCCCCTAGAAACTTTGCGTTCACTCGTAAAATGATGTAAAATGTTTTACGTTCCCCCTAGAAACTCTGCGTTTGCTTGCACAACCTTTTGCGTTCCATTGAGAAACTCTGCGTTTGCTTGCAAATGTTTTGCGCTTCCCCTAAAAACTTTGCATTCGCTCGTAAAATGACGTAAAATGTTTTGCGTTCCCCCTAGAAACTTTGTGTTCACTTGTAAAATGACGTAAAATGTTTTGTGTCCCCCTAGAAACTTTGCGTTCGCTCGTAAAATGACGTAAAATGTTTTACGTTCCCCCTAGAAACTCTGCGTTTGCTTGCAAAACCTTTTGCGTTCCATTGAGAAACTCTGCGTTTGCTTGCAAATGTTTTGCGCTTCCCCTAAAAACTTTGCATTCGCTCGTAAAATGACGTAAAATGTTTTGCGTTCCCCCAAGAAACTTTGCGTTCACTTGTAAAATGACGTAAAATTCCCCCTTGCGTTCCACCTAGAAACTTTGTGTTCGCTCGTAAAATGACGTAAAATGTTTTACGTTTCCCCTAGAAACTTTGTGTTTGCTCGTAAAATTACGTAAAATGTTTTACGTTTTCCCTATAAACTTTGTGTTCGCTCGTAAAATGATGTAAAATGTTTTGAGTTTCCCCTATAAACTTTGTGTTCGCTCGTAAAATGACGTAAAATGTTTTGCGTTTCCCCTAGAAACTTTGCGTTCGCTCGTAAAATGACGTAAAATGTTTTGCATTCCCCCTAGAAACTTTTCGTTCGCTCGTAAAATGAAATAAAACATTTTACGTTCCCCCAAGAAACTTTGCATTCGCTCGCAAAATGTTTTGCGTTCACTCGTAGAATTTTTACGTTTCCCTGAGATGCTTTGCGTACACTCGCAAAATGTTTGCGTTCCCCCTAGAAACTTTGCGTTTGCTCGCAAAATGTTTGCGTTTGCTCGTAGAATTTTTACGTCCCCCGAGAAACTTTGCGTTCGCTCACAAAATGTTTTGCGTTTTCTTGCAAAATGTTTTACATTCCCAGAGAAACTTTTGCTCACAAAATGTTTGCGTTACCTGGAGATACTTTGCGTTCCTTCAAGAAATTTTACGTTCGCTCGCATAATTTTTTGCGTTTCCTCGAGAAACTGCATTCGCTTGCGAAAAATCTGTGTTCGCTCTCAAAATGTTTGCGTTTCCCTGAGAAACTTTGCGTTCTCTCGTAAAATGTTTGCGTTCTCTCGTAAATCTTTTGCTTTCGCTTGTAGAATGTTTGCGTTTGCTTGCAAAAAAATTTGCATTCCCCGAGAAACTCTTTGTTCTTTGCGTGCGCTCACAAAATATTTGCGTTTCCCTGAGAAACTTTGCGTTCTCTCGTAAAATTTTTGCTTTCGCTCGTAAAATTCTGGCGTTCTCTCGTAAAATTTTGCCGTTCTCTAGTAAAATGTTTGCTTTTGCTCGTAGAATGTTTGCGTTTCCTAGAGAAACTTTGCGTTAAATTAAATTTCACAAAAATTACAAAGAAATGGTAAGTGAAAGTATTTTCTTAGCATTTTCATTTTATACTTTTAGTTTTCATGTTAATTTTAGTTGAATTTTTAGTCAGTTTTTTGTGCTTTAATTAATTTATACGTTTTTTTAAATATTGCTATTTAGGTTTTTAAGTTATGTTAGTATTTATTTATTTATTTAAAGTAATTACTGTTAGTGCTTTAACTTAAACTTAAACTAAACGAAAATGAGAAATGTTTCCTTGGCAACTAACTGAAATAACTAAATAAGTTTTTCGACTAATATATATATATTGTATTTTATTTCAGCCTTATTTCAAGGTTTTTAATAGTTTTAGTTTTAGTTGATGATAATTTAGTTTGTTAATGATACTAACCCTGAACTGAAATAGTATTTTCTTGTGAAAAAATACTCCACTGATCTTTGTTTTATTTACAACTTGGAAGAAGTGTAGAGATTCTCATTATATTGTATGTACATATTAGTTAGGTCCAGATTACGCTGTCCAGTCACGTTTACTGTACTGAGATCAAGAAACTCCCATGCGGTAGATACTAATGGTTCTTGAAATCTTAAAACTGTGTAATGTTTGCCCGCAGTAGAATTAATCATCCTTTAAGATTAGCATTAGCGTTGATGCTGCCTTCAAGTCATGTCAGAATGATCGTATTTACGAGATGAACGCCACCACAGTGTCATAATTACCAGCGGGAGACTGGGGAATCTCTTTGAGCCTTGACTTTACAAGTTGAGCGCGCCAGTAAATAATCTTGGAAGCTAATTGTTTTTTATCCATGTCGATAAGAATAGTGATAAAACTAGTATAAAGACATAAAGTCTTCATGCCTATTTTGATTCACAACCAAAATGACTCTCATGAAACTGATTCATTTTTTAATGAATGAATAGTTTAGGTACTCAAGACTTACTATTTAATATTAATATTTAATTATTGATTCATGTTACACATTAATATTATTAAATGATCATTTTATTGCTTGTCCTTCATCTGCTGCCATTTCCGGAGAGCCGGATTGCTGACGCCGGTCTTAATGTGCGGTTAATAACTGGTTTAATGGACCTGTAATGGGTCTGTATCCTACAGTTGTGTTTTTCCTGCACTAAGCTCTTAAGAAGCATTCCCTCACTCCTAACCCATATTCCCAGGATGGCCGGTTCATCCGTGCCGGCATTCTTAGCCTCACACATAGGCTTTTGCGTTTGGCCCAGATGAGTAGAAAGCTTTTGTTTCTCTGTAGGAAATTCTTGCACGTTGCCTGTCGGAAATGATAGATCCTTCAAAATATTCATAATACATTTATTCACATTTTTTCATGTATATTAGTTTTTTCTATTAAAATAAAACATAATAATAATAAATTGTATTAATATACATTCATATTCCAAAAATAATACTATATTATGATAAAAATTCATATTGTTTTTCAGCCAGATTTTTCTTTATGAATGTTTTTTCCCTTTTATTTTGATTATTTATTTAATAATAAATAGTTTCATATTTGTATTCATATTTGTCTTTATGAAAATTTAAATAATACAATTATATTAATAAAAAATCTTATTTTTCAATTAAATAATAATAATATATATTTCTTTCAACCATATTTTTCTTTAAATAGGAACTGAAATGAAAAAATATTTTTTCATGTTTGTAATCATATTTCTTTTTAAGAAAAATATAATTATATTATAACAAATTCATTTAAATTTTCTTTAAAAATATATAATAATTTTCATGTAATTTTCAATAATATTTTTATTTTAAAGTTAAGGACAATGTACATTTTTGTTAATATAAATGTTAATATCAGTTGTAGTAATACAAAATAATATTGTTTCTTAATTTCTGATCATCTTTTTCTTAGTTTTTTCTTATTATTATTAATTTGATTTTTTTATTATAATTATAGTATTATTCAAACAATAAAAAAAAATATTTAAGAAAATTTAAAATACTATCATTATATTAATTATAATAACAATTTTTTTTAAATCATGTTTTAATTTTTTTCAAAGAAGGCATTTTTTCCAAATATGTAATATGTAATCCCATTCTCAAAAAAAAAATATATATATATATAAAAAAAATGTTGTATTAGTATTCATCGCGTTTAGCATGAGTAACAAGGGTTGGTTTCTAGCGTGTTGCTTCTACGACTTGCGAAGAGACACAGAAAGGCCGTGTGAAAGCGTGCCGGATGGAGGATCGATGGCTGTGGGAAACCAACACACACTCGTTCACCTCACGAACGAGAGGCCACCGGAGCCGGCGTTTTAAGAGCGATTCATGTTTTGATGAGTTTAATCCAGCCGGAGAAGAGCAGCTCCCCGCTGACCCTGAACACTGAAGGACCTCGGCGTAGCTATCAGATCATCGCGCTCTTCCTGACGCCGCTTTCCTCTTTCCAGTGCTCTTTTAATGAATTCCCTCAGAGATGCTATCGCGGCCAACGCTAGGAGCTAACATCACTCCTGACCGAATCTCCAATCCATCGCTTTTATTTACCAGCGGCTTCGGAGGTCAGGACTGAGAGATGGTGGATGTTAGCATTAGCGAATGAGAGGAGAAAAAGATGTGGCGAGCCTCTACCACTCATACGTCAAAACTAGCATGTGCGTTGTGTTAAATAGCTAAGAAGCAGGTTGTGTCTGCTAAGTTGTGGCACGTTTTGTGTAAAAACATGTTGTACGTCTAATAGCAGAGTGCAGTCTTCAGCAGCGAGGCGCTTATAAGATGATTTCTCATAATTGGCAGTATTTGCTTAAGTCTAAATGTTTGATTAGCGAGGGTCAAATGACCTAGAACTCATATTACAGATATGAATCTCAATAATTTACGTACTTAATGCTGCTTAATGTCTGTATTTTTCTTTTTGGGTATAATAAACTTGTAATAAAGTATTATTTCTCAGAATAAAAAAATACTTTTAATTATAAAAATTATACTATTTATAACAATAATAAATATTTTTCATATTTTATCACATTTTTATTTTACAAATGTATTATAATTATTATAGTATAACATTATATAATAACAATAATAATACTTTCCCTTAAATTAAATTAATTAAAAAGAAAAACGTAATAATATTAATGATTAATAATAATTATAAAATAAAAAATCTCATTCACAATAATGGGGGAAAAAATTCAATAGTAATAATATTATTAATAGTAACTATAATGATATTTATTTAAAAAAAATAAAAAGTATTGAGCATTATGGGTTGGCAGTATTGAAAATATATAAAATCTGGATGCATTACTGACTTCAGAGTTTGGAAATAAAATGCGTTTAACTGTCATAATAATAATATAATATTTTTCTCCATGCAAAATGTAGTTTTGATCCTTTAGCAGACGCTTTTATCCAAAGCAACGTACAAATGAGGAGAGCAATAGAAGCAGTCAAATCAACAATATGCAGGAGCCGTGACCAGTCCCAGTTAGTCTAGCACAGTTATTCTTTTGTAGAATAGAATAGAACGTGTTATATGTCCTGTGTGAAGTGTTTCAGGCAGATGCTCCATTTCTCTCTGCGACTGACTGCTTTGTAGTACAAGACTCATTCTGCGCCGGCTTTGTAGTCGGGCCGTCACACGCCATCAGAGAAAACACTCGGCCTTCACACTTTGAACCGACGCAGAACCCAGTCCTCTTCAAGTTGTCCTACTTTCAGAGTCGGCCGCGCTGCTTTGTGAGTCGCGTTATTAATGGCTCTATTTGTTTGCTGTCTGGGCTGTATATTTTCATAATGCGGGCTGAGAGGAATCTGGCAATAAAATGGTGTATAAATCAATTAGAGCTGAGGTAGATTCATATCTGGCTTCTCCTCGGTCTGAGGCTGAAGTAACTATTGCCATTACTCACACAGAGCCGAGATGCTGATCACATCGAGAACGCACTGCTTCCAGTCACTCCGGGCACCTTGCTAAATGGGCTTACATTTTTAATTTCCACAGGAACAAAGATCGCATCTAAGGAGGAGGATAGCATGGCGATCATTTGTTTAAGGAGCGATGGGTTATTTCGGTAGGCGAACCGAGGGATCGGTGGTTCTCAACTGGTTTCGCTTTACCAGCCAGACTGGACATCAGATGGCCCAGTTGGACCAGAAAACGTCCAGAAATGACCTTAAAATCAGGATAGACTACCCAATACACTCTTCGAAAAAAAAAGAGTTTTATTTAGAATCTATGGAAGCTTGTTTCCGCCATGGAATAAAACAATTAATTGCGAATTTTTTATCTACGAATTTGGACCTTTTTTTTTCTCCGAATTGCGGGAAATAAACTAAACTAAAAAGTCTGAATTGTCAGACAAAAACTCGCAACCGCGTAAACAAAGTCTGAGTTGTGAGATAAAAATTTGCGATTGCGAATTATAAAGTCAGAGTTGCGAGATTTAAACTCACAATTGCGAATTATAAAGTCAGAATTGTGAGAGAAAAAACTCGCAATTGCGAGAAATAAAGTCAGAATCGTGAGAGAAAAAACTCGCAATTGCGAGAAATAAAGTGAATTGTGAGATAATAACTCACGATTGCAAGAAATAAAGTCAGAATTGAGGGATAAAAACTTGCAATTGCGAGAAATATAGTCTGAGATGTGAGAAAAACTTGTGATTGCGAATTATAAAGTCAGATTTGCGAGATTTAAAGTCACAATTGCAAGAAAAAAAGTAAGAATTGTGAGATTAAAAACTCGCAATTGTGAATTATAAAGTCAGAATTGCGGGATATAAACTTGCAGTTGCAAGAAAAAGTCAAAATTGTGAGATGTAAACTCGCAATTGCGAATTATAAAGTTAGAATTGCGGGATATAAACTCAGTTGCGAGAAAGTCAAAATTGGGAGAAATAAACTCGCAATTGCGAATTATAAAGTCAAAATTGCGATCTATAAACACAATTGCATTTAACTTTATTTTTGATTAAGTGGTGGAAACAAGCTTTCATAAGAACTCCAGGGTTCTTGACTCAATTTTAAACAACGCTTTAAGCCAAAGAGGTTCTATATAAGGAGAAATGTCTTAAATAACTGCACAATAATTTGTTTAATAGGTTATTTCCATTTTTGGCCCCAATAAATGACATTTTTGTCTATATTTTTGCCAGTCAGGTTCTAGACTCTTTTCGGTCAGATTTTTCTTTAAAAAAATGTTATTAATAAAGCATATTTTTAGAAAACATTTTTGCATTATGACATTATTATCATAATATTTAAGCAAAATTTCTCCTATTCTTATTATTGTAATGCAAAGAAATCTCAGACTTCTTACTGTAATATTACAAAAATTATGTTTTACGTCACAAACTAACCAGTCAGATAAACGTGTGATCGTCAACCAGTGGATCTCTGAGCTGAGTGAGTGAGTGGAGGCGGGGCTCATTTGCATATTCATAGAACCGCGCATACTAAATGAGGCGAGGGTGTTGAGTTACATTCAAGCTATTTTAAGGCATGAATAATTTTTTTCAAGGAAAAAACGTGTAAATATGTCATTTTGGTGATGAAAGATGAGTTTTAAGGGATAAAATGATTGACTACAGGGGGACTTTAAGATAAAAGCCTAAATCTTAAATGTACTACAAACTTTCTCTTCCGGGAAATATTGCAGTGAATATTTTTGATATTCAGTCGGATTCCCTGCATCGAGAGCGACACTTTTGTAAATAGAGCTAAAAGCAGAAGTATGAATTTGCACCAAAATAGAGTTTTGATTGGACGCACGATATTTGACGTCAGCAACTAAAGATACGGGAAGATCTCTCATCTCGTGCTGTTTTCTGCGCACATGGACGGACGACATCTTGTTTTCCTGGGTGTTTGGTTCGAATAGATCATATTATGCCCTTTTACAAAGTACTAGAACAGGTTTTCCTGCTTGAATGTTGATTATTCTCCTCATATTCTCCATTGTTGCGGCTCCTCTCTTCCCAGTCTGTCAGTAACGCTCTGTTTACTTCCTGTCTCTATGAAGCCCCTCCTTCTGAAAAGCACACTGTGCTCTGATTGGTCGGCTGGAGCAGTGTGCTGTGATTGGTGTGTTTGGGAAATGTCCCGCCCCTTCCCATAACCGCCAGTTTAACACACTACTAACTAACTCAACCAGGCCCCGCCCCTTTATTCTGCGTATGAATTATTTAAATTAGTAATATTGTTTTTAGTAAAACTAAGAGACTGTTTATTTTTGGAGACTGTTTATGTTAGTTCACGATTATAGAGTTAGCTTCAACACCGTTTTCCCAAAAGTCAGTTCTGATCGGTTCATAACCTGCCAGTTGTTGTGATTGTGAATGAGATCCACTGGTGTTGAGAATCAATCTGTGTTCCTCCTGACTTGAGTACATTTCTTTCGGATAAAGGCAGACGCCTTCAACAATGCAAGCCCGTGTTATTTGCCTTGACAATCTTCTGGAAAATGATCTGATATAGTGTCGTGCCCTGTGAGCGGGAAAGATAGAGCGGGAAAGAGCCCCTTCAGAATATTAATGCCTCAAATACTTCACTTCAGGCCTTTTCATTTCGTTAAAAGCGCTGGTCCTTCCTCCGGAGATAATGCCGATATTGTCGCTGCAATCATCATCATAAGCGCTTTTTTGGCTCGGACGTGCCTGAGCTGAGGGCTTTATTTACAGGGTCGTAATATTTTTATTAATTCGCCATCAAAGCCGTTATTTATCTGCAGACGGGACGGGGGTGCAGCGGTATCATACGGCTCATTTCTAATGAGTGCGCATTAGCGTGGATGATCCGGCTCTGGTCCGGCGTTCCCGAGGTCAAAGGCACAAATCCTTAGGCAAGTATGATCTAGTATTAATAAACTAAATGATTTTTTCTCTTGCACTCCCTCCGCGAGCACGGGATAAACATAGATTATATATTCATAAGAAACCTTTGATTAATTTCAGGCTGACATGTTAATACTACGGAGTGTGCGCAGACTTATAAACTCTCGCAAAATGCATTTTTCCTAAATATCTTGTCTAGTTTCTCCAATAATAATAATTTTAAAACCATAGTGTCTTTTCAACTTCCTCTCACAACTTTTATTGACTTTCTTTGTCTTGGTTAAGGCTAATTTCATTTGCTAGCATCATACATACACAGTTAAATCATATTTTTTTAGTTTTTGCATAATTTGACTAAATTACAGGTCGATTAGAAATGATGTGCAGAGTTGTCCTTTCTGGGGGAGAATGACAAATCATTTTCAGACCATAAATGTTGTTGTTTTGGTTTCATTTTTTTTTATATAATTAAGTCTGTTAGTTTTACTAAAAACAATATTCCTAATTTAAATAATTCATGCGCAGAATAAAGGGGCGGGGCCTGGTTGAGTGAGTTAGTAGTGTGTTAAACTGGTGGTTTTGGGAAGGGGCGGGACATTTCCCAAACACACCAATCACAGCACACTGATCCAGCCGACCAATCAGAGCACAGTGTGCTTTTCAGAAGGAGGGGCTTCATAGAGACAGGAAGTAAACAGAGCGTTACTGACAGACTGGGAAGAGAGGAGCCGCAACAATGGAGAATATGAGGAGAATAATCGACATTCAAGCAGGAAAACCTGTTCTAGTACTTTGTAAAAGGGCATAATGTGATCTATTCGAACCAAACACCCAGAAAAACAAGATGTCGTCCGTCCATGTGCGCAGAAAACAGCACGAGTGCGCTGAGACGCTTTCCAGGGTTGCAGGACATGAGCGATGAGGCTTTTGGCCGGCCATAAACAGGTGTGGGCGACTGATTTATCGTAATTAATCCGCCGTGTCCATTCCTCCGGCTGGGACACATCTGCGACCGAGCGCCGGTCCAAATGTCACAATGTCAGCGAAGGGCAATAAGATTACTTTGATTAAAAAACTCAAAACAATTAATTTATTTTGGGGATTCCAGCGTTGGATCATTGCAATGTTTGGGGTCACGGTGTCATTGAGTACATCTGTCTGTCCCGTCCAGATTGGCCCAGATCAACAGCGACTGCAACAAGAACAGCGCCGCTTTTCATTTGGCAGGCCGCGCTGTAATTATTCTTTTGCGGGTTATGGAAAAGCTGGCTATTTTAAAAGGATAACAGTGGCACTTATCTGTCCAAAACAGGCCCACTAATAAAACTCGAGTTGGAATGGCTTGGGATGGGGAGGTTTGTTCCCGGAGAACATGAGACACGAGGGAGTGAATCCGTCAAATGTCACTGAGTGTTACTTTTTAAATATAATAATAACATTAATAACGTTGGTGTTTTATATTATTTGTAATAATTTTAATGTTAAATATAATATGAACATTTATAAACTATTTATATATTTAAATATTAATATGTCCTTTAGTTGATAACTAAATATTTGATTTATTTATTTTTGTTTACTTGTTTTATTTTATTTAGGTGGTGGCTAAACAGAGTCATCAGTTGTTTCATTTTAGTATCAACTTTGTCTCAGATGTTTCTCCTAGAATTGAAAGATATAGAATTAACATTGTAAAAGTATAAATGTTTGAGGTCATCCTGAGATCGCTGACTTTTGCTCTGTTGGCAAATTCTCTTGTGAAAGTCACACTCTTCTTTCATGTCAGTGCTGAGATATGAATGAGGGCTTGTGTGTGTGTGTGTGTGTGTGTGTGTTCTCCTCAGGGAGCGCTGATGGGAAAACACTAGCCACACGTTTGGTGTGTGTATCTGTTTATCCTCGATTACTGCAGATCTCCTGACGTTACACCCTCACAATCACAGAGCACAACTCTGAACATTTCACATAAATGCTGGTCCAGAAATTAACTAATTATCTAAACAAATAAATTATTATTTTGCGTTGATATTTTTGTTCCAACAATTGCACACATTTTACCCTCTCTTTCCTTAATGCAAAAAAAATCTTGTTTTGGACACAACCTTAAATTAAATTTGATACAACAAACACTACCGTAACATACTTTACCAAAGTTTTTTACAATTTAATTTCCTTTATTGATCAATTAGATTTTGGGTGTAAAACGTATTTGTAAATGTACTTAATTGTCATGAAATATGTGGAAAATATATTCTTATTTTCATACAAAACAATTATATATATTTTTTAGGGCTGGGAAAAAATTAATCGTGATTAATCGCATCCAAAATAAAAGTTGTGTTTACATAAAATATGTGTGTGTAATGTGTATAATTATTTTGTATCTATAAATACACACACATGCATGTATATATTTAAGAAAAATGTGTTATTAATATAAAAAATATGTATATTTATATATAATATAAATGATGTATAAATATATATACAGTATATACATGCAAATATTTCTTAAATATATACATGCATGTGTGTGTATTTATATATACAAAATAATTACACACACTACACACACATATATTATGTAAACAAAACTTTTATTTTGGATGCGATTAATCACGATTAATTTTTTCCCAGCCCTAATATTTTTATATTATAATGTGTATGTGTGTGTATATATATATATATATATATTTTTTTTTAATGGTACAAAAACGCTAAAGGTAATGTTCATGATTAGACCGTCAGATAATTTAAAGCAATAAAACACATGATTAATATTTGATGATGATGATGATAATGATGAATATTATTATTATTAGATTTCAATAATTTATTAAAAGATAAATGTTTCATTATGCATATGATGCATCATTATTATTGTCATTAATATTATTAATATTATGATTAATAATAAATTGTATTAGTTTACAGTAATTTATTAAAAATGAAATGTTTCAGTGTATATTATGAATAACTTTATAATGCATTATTATTATTAATAAAAACTTTTTATAGCTTACAATCAGTTATTAAAAAATAAAACACATTTCAGCGTGTATTATCAATAACTTTAATGCATATTATTATTAACTTACTATCCTACAATCATTTATTAAAAATCAAGCCATCCTTTATAATGCATTATTGTTATTATTATCATTATTATTCATTAATTAGCTTACAATCATTTATTAAATATAGATCATGTTTCTGTGCGTATTAAGAACACTTTTATCATGCATGAAGTGAAGTGCTCCTGAACTGGATAGATTGGTAAGTGTGTGAAGATGGTCCTGTGCTTCTGCGCTCTTCTGCACACTGTGTTTCCTCACGCATCCCTCCTCTCCCAGTCTGCCCTGCCCCATGATGCTCCGCCATCTGTCGCTGCGCTGACCAGTGCCTGAGAAAACCAGCTACATTTAGACTCTTGTTAGTGTGCGCTCAAGTGCACCACCCCGTTCCTTCGATTTATCACAGACCCTCTCTTAACATCGGGGCTAATGTACTGTCGCATCCCCTGGTGGGATAGCGCTAGTGTTAGCTCACAGCTATGCTATATTCAGCCTGATTAATGAAGCATCTGACGGAGGGAGTGTCTGCGATGAGGTAGCGTGTGTGTGCGTGTGTGTTGAATAAATGTCGTACATTACACAAATTCCCGCTCGCTTTAGCAGCGAAAGCTTAGAGGGCGTCACACGGCCCTCCCTCCCTCCCTGCCCCGGGGCCTTGCGGGACCTCTCTCGGCACTCAGCGGTTATGATTGGGTAGTCTCGAATTAAAGCGTCCCGTCAGGACGAGGAATCATGTCCGCCCGCTGGCTGGCCGGTTGTCGTGGAAACCGTGTCCCAAGAGGAGGCTGAGGCTTGTCTACGAGGCAGGGAGAGGGATGAGCACAAAGATAAAGGGAGGAATAAAACTCCTTTCCGACAGCGCAACAAGAGCACGAAACCTTTTAAACGGTGAGGAAGCGGTAAACTACTGAAAGTGGTGTTTCGTTGAACATTTACAATACGAGGATGCTTGTTTTTGTGTGTTTTGCGCTTTAAAATGTGCCTGCATTCGTAATACAACACACAGGTATGCATTGCTTCACAACGGGAGCTCAAAGACTGTTACTGTTGTATTTGCGATAAACTAACGAAAGTGGTGTTTCATTGAACGTTTAAAAGGCGAGGACGCTCCATTTAGTGTGTTTTTGCATCATAAAATGTGTCTGCCAGTCATAATGCAACATAATGCATTGCATCGCAACAGGAGCTCAAAATGTTGTGTTTGCGATAAATTAGCAAAAGTGGCAATTTGTTAAACGTTTACAATGCGAGGATGCTTGATTTTGTGTTTTTGCGTTGTAAAATGTTCCTGCATTCGTAATACAACACACAAGTATGCATTGCTTCACAACGGGAGCTCAAATACTGTTACTGTTGTGTTTGCGATAAACTAACGAAAGTGGTGTTTCATTGAACGTTTAAAAGGCGAGGACGCTGGATTTGGTCTGTTTTTGCATTTATAAATGTGTCTGCAAGTCCTAATGCAACATAATGCATTGCATCGCAACAGAAGCTCAAAAGTCCAGTTACTGTTTTATTTGCGATAAACTAACGAAAGTGGCGTTTCATTGAACGTTTAAAAGGCGAGGACGCTCCATTTGGTGTGTTTTTGCTTTGTAAAATGTGTCTGCAGGTCCTAATGCAACATAATGCATTGCATTGCAACAGGAGCTCAAAATGTTGTGTTTGTGATAAATTAGCAAAAGTAGCATTTCGTTAAACATTTACAATGCGAGGATGCTTGTTTTTGTGTGTTTTGCACTTTAAAATGTGCCTGCATTCGTAATACGACACAAGTATGAATTGCATCGCAACAGGAGCTCAAAAGTCCCATTACTGTTTTGTTTGCGATAAACTAACATAATTGGCATTTAGTTGAACGTTTAAAAGGCGAGGACGCTCCATTTGGTGTGTTTATGCATTATAAAATGTGTCTGCCAGTCATAATGCAACATAATGCATTGCATCGCAACAGGAGCTCAAAATGTTGTGTTTGCGATAAATGAGCAAAAGTGGCAATTTGTTAAACGTTTACAATGCGAGGATGCTTGATTTTGTGTTTTTGCGTTGTAAAATGTTCCTGCATTCGTAATATAACACACAAGTATGCATTGCTTCACAACGGGAGCTCAAAGACTGTTACTGTTGTGTTTGCGATAAACTAACGAAAGTGGCGTTTCATTGAACGTTTAAAAGGCGAGGACGCTCCATTTAGTGTGTTTTTGCATTTATAAATGTGTCTGCAAGTCCTAATACAACATAATGCATTGCATCGCAACAGAAGCATAAAAGTCCAGTTACTGTTTTGTTTGCGATAAACTAACGAAAGTGGCGTTTCATTGAACGTTTAAAAGGCGAGGACGCTCCATTTGGTGTGTTTTTGCTTTGTAAAATGTGTCTGCAGGTCCTAATGCAACATAATGCATTGCATCGCAACAGGAGCTCAAAATATTGTGTTTGCGATAAATTAGCAAAAGTAGCATTTCGCTAAACGTTTACAATGCGAGGATGCTTGTTTTTGTGTGTTTTGCACTTTAAAATGTGCCTGCATTCGTAATACAACACAAGTATGAATTGCATCGCAACAGGAGCTCAAAAGTCCCATTACTGTTTTGTTTGCGATAAACTAACATAATTGGCGTTTTGTTGAACGTTTAAAGGGCGAGGACGCTCCATTTTGTGTGTTTTTGCATTATAAAATGTGTCTGCAAGTCCTAATGCAACATAATGCATTGCATCGCAACAGGAGCTCAAAATGTTGTGTTTGCAATAAACTAGTAAAAAGTGTAATTTCATTGAACTTTCTTTCTCCTCTCTTTCTTTCTCCTCTTTTACTCAAGGTGCAAGTAAAGGCCGCTGAAGAAAACGCCACTCAAACCAGCCGAAGAATGAAGCAGAAGGAATATTAAAACAGCAGAGAGGTAAAAACCTTCATGAGCTCAAACACCATCGCACCATATTAACCTTCTGTTATTGTAAAGAAAAATAATCTAGTTTTAGAGGGGATTTATGGTTAATTTATGTTTACCATAAGCTTATATAATTTTAAGAGTGGTAATTCCTTTGTGTGTTTTATTTTTTTATCATATCGTCTAGGATGTCATCTATCATTATTGACGTGTTTGATCACATCATTACAGGCTTAGTGTGCGTCCTAAATAATGTGCTGTTATATGATTTAATGTATATTTATGAACGCTTTGAGGCAACATTTCTTTTTTTTCGCCTTCCTTTTGTTCATAAAGGTTAGTTATTGGGAATATCTGTAGTTTGAACATTAAGTGCTTAGTTTGTGTGTGTTATTTCTCATTTGGTTTCATACAGAGATGCTTGAGTGTGTGCTGCTTGTTTGCTGTCACTGACCGTCTGTCAAAGATACGAGGCTCTCGAGTGTGTGCCGCTATCAGAGGCCGAGCGGAGGGCGTTTGCTCAGATTATTTGCGGCCGGTGCCTGTTTCTTCTCAACAAGTGGAGAGCAGAGAAGGTCGGCACATCTGGACTCGTCGCCACAGGCTATTTGCGAGTGAGAGCAATGCGATCGGCTGAATATTGCATGCCGTACCACTGTAGAGCTGAGATACGGGTAAAGAGCTCATTTCTGCTTTATTACCCTCCACCGTCTTCCCCTCGCCGCCGGTAAACAGCATTTATCCGTATGCGTGCTCACTGAACACGAGAACTGCGTCCAATTGGGTCTTGTTTCTGTTGCTCTCCGCCAGCCAGGATCGCAATTAACCAAAGCGATGAATCTTTACTACACACAATAGGTCACTTCTCTCTGTCACATCTACCGATTATCAGTGCTCTGATTATTTTTGGTGGTATTTAACTTAGATTTTCTTACCAACATTTTGATCATTGCAATGAACTTTACACGCTTCGGTGGTTCTTCTTTGTGACTTTATTCGTGAGTATTTTTGCAGTGGAGCTGGGATGGGTGTGGATGTGCCGCGAGCTCTATTGATATGCGGGCTGAAGTGTGTCGCAGGTCTGATCCGGGTCTGAATGCTGGAGATCTGCCGTGCCAGACTGAGTTAGAGTCGCTCGAGGGCACAGTGCATTGTGGGCAAATCCTGCAGGCGTGGGAGCCTCTGCAACACGGGGCCTGTTTGCTTTGGACCTCCATTGTGTTCACAGGACAGACTCTGTGTCACAAACACACCAACACAAGCTGCAATAGAGAAGAGATGGACAGAGTGTGTTTGTCAGTGTCTTCTAGATTTTTGTTGGTAGAAATATAACAATCAACCAACATTGTGGTTATTGCAAGAAATGTTACACTTTAAGAAGCCTGCATTTGGACATTTGTGCACCTGTTTCCACAATAAATTTTCCTTATTAATTATATTTAATTATTTTTATTGTTGTTTTTTATTATTATTATAAATATTTGTTAGTAAATGTACTGTATAAAACAATGTAAACTGTATAAAACACGGTCTTTGTAGATTCCTATCAGACAGCAGATAAGACTAATAGCTGTTAGTCTGCTTTCCTTCCTGACTATGGATCAGTTCACTTTCAGGAGACAAATACACACACACACACACACACACACACACACACATGAGGGGCTGTGTATTCAGAAGCATGTTCTTCGCACAGTGGATCTGAAGATAAAAGCTGATGCATTTCCTAGCGATGGAGAGACTGCATTTCTGTAGTGCGTTGAAAGGAGGTCCCCCAAGGCTCTGTACGAGGCCCCCTACAATTGATGTGTTTTCCCCCCAAAACGTGGCATCGTTTTTCTCCTCTATTTGTATTAGTAAATTCTGTGTAAAACATGCCTTTATTATTTATTTATTTTTTACTTATTTTAACTTAAAGACATTTTCCTGTTAAAACAACGATAATAATATTTGTATTGTTATTTTATTACTATGACCATTATTATCATTAAATTATCAATTATTATAAACATTTGTTCATTTAATACTGTTTAAGGGCCCATTCACACACAGAACGATAACTATAACGATAAAAATATTGTTCTAAATGTGAAAGAATAGCGAGTCCACACCGCAACTATTAACAATAACGGCAAAGAAAAACAACATTGTTGGAATCACTTTCAGTGTTTGCTTTCCAGCTGATGGATGATAAAAACATTGACAGCCAATCCGAATCCATCCTGCTTTCAGATTACACACCACAAAACTGCTGTGCAAGATTATAATAAACAGAACGATATCGTTATAGTTATCTCTCATTATTGGTGTGAACGGGCCTTTTTTCTTTTTCTTTGTTTGCTGCTTGTACTAGTCATTTTGAATCTATTTTGCAACAGGGTCTGTTTGGTAAGATATTATTAGCTATATCACCTAGCCTTTACAGCCTGAGTGTTTGTATGAGATAAATCTTGTGATATAGTGTGTGCGTGTCAGGCTGGAGCAGATATGTGCTGATGAGTTCCTCTCGGTGGCTGGCGGAGTGTTTGCACTGCAGTGCTGCGGTGTAGCGGCCCTCTGACCTGCTGGGTAAACAACCAGAGAGTCTCTGACTCCAAATAAGGCCAACACATCCACGGCACAGAGCAGAGGCAACCTGCCATCCTTTACAGCTCACTGAACACACACACACACACATCTCTCACTCCTGAGTTCCCCTTTCTTTCCATTACTGTCCTTCTGTAGCCTGATTTCTCTCCTCACGTGTTTTATTAAATGGAAATCCTTTCATCATTTACTCACCCTCATGTCGTTCCAAACCCAAATGTCTTTCTTTCTTCTGTAAAACATAAAACGAGATATTCAGCAGAATGTTTACGCTGCTAATTTACAACAAACGCACACAGTGATCAAAGCCAGTCAAATTCCAGAAAGGACAATAGAAGTGTAAAATAAGTGTAGTCCTTATGACTTGTGCACTATATTCAGAGTCACATTATCCGATAACTATATTTGTGCACATTCAAATATCCCACAGGAACATGTGTTGCACCAACATTTGACACCAATTGTGGTTGATTACATACATTTGAATATGCAATGGGGAGACCGCATTTCTGTAGCGCGTTGAAAGGAGGTCCCCCAAGGCTCTGTACGAGGCCCCCTACAATTGATGTGTTTTCCCCCTAAAACGTGGCGAGCGAGGGCCTGCATCGTTTTTCTCCTCTGTTTGTTTTAGTGAACACTGTGTTAAACATGCCTTAATTTTTTTACTTATTTTAACTACATACATTTTCCTGTTTGTATTATTAATAATAATGATATAATAATGCATACAGTGATCAGGGCCAGTCAAATTCCAGAAAGTGCTAAATAAGTGTAGTCCATAAAAGTCACATTATCTGATAACCATATTTGTGCACATTCAAATATCCCAGAGGAACATGTTGCACCAACATTTGACACCAATGATGGTTGATTACACTCATTTTAATATGCAACAGAAATTTGAGAGCTGAGAGATTTTAATAATTACATGTTATATTTCATACTTTTACATTCAATTATAAATGATTTTGCTCGGTCCCTAAGCTCTAGTATGAATATAGTGCATGCGATGTAGACTAATTTAATACTTTATATTTCATTTCAGAAGATGAATACAGTCAGTGTATGTTTTTTTTTCTAATGGAAAAGAGGAAAAACAATCTGCTATAAATCCCTTTTGTGTTCCTTGGAAGATAGAAACTCGTCTGGCTTTGAAAGTACGTGAGAGTGAGTATATTTTTGGGAAAACTATTTCTAAATCCATTTTCTTTCAGTCTCTTTGGCATCGTCTGAAATCCACTGCCTCAACGGTTCTACTCCTCACAATATGAATGTTGTTTTCTTTTCGCTTTTAGTTTAGAAAAATGCTTTTGCCTTTTAAGAGTCTTATGCTGTTATTCTACAGAGCAACGGACCGCAGGCAGCCTGTGGCATCCACGAGTGTCAAATTTCTTTCTTTTTTTTTTTGGACACTCCCCGTTCCACTGACCGTTAGCTGCAGAAAGCACAGTACATCTCTAGTTATTTTAGCATTTGAACTTGCTCTCCCTGTGAGGGAAGAATGACCTCACCTTTGCATCTTTTGAAAAATAGTCATATTCTTCTTCATTCAAAAGCAACAAGACGGTCACTTTAATATTTATGATACCGATCGCAATGACCTCTCCTTTCACTGTGAATATATAGACCCCTTTGTGTGTGTGTGCAGACTGTCTGTAATGAATTCATAATCTCTGCAGTGGGTCTTTGTAGATTCCTATCAGACAGCAGATAAGACAGTGCAGTTGCACTCTAATAGCTGTCAGTCTGCTTTCCTTCCTGCTATGGATCAGTTCACTTTCAGGAGACAAATACACACACACACAAAGGGCTGTGTATACAGAAGCATGTTCTTCACACAGTGGATCTAAAGGTAAAAGATGATGCATTTTCTAGCGATGGAGAGACTGCATTTCTGTAGCGTGTTAAAAGGAGGTCCCCCAAGGCTCTGTACGAGGCCCCCTACAATTGATGTGTTTTCCCCCAAAACTTGGCGAGCGAGGGCCTCCACTGTCAAACACGCCCAAAGATTTGAAAGCACCTCAGAAAGGCAAGTTTTTTTCAAAGCAGCTTCAATGTTCAGCATTCCCAAGCCTCAGAAAAACAGCCATTAAATACACTGCAATCGAATGTGCCCTGAAGCTACTCATGGAAGCTATTAAAAATTATTGTGACACTAAACAGTGCTTTTGTGAGTTAATATTGCTTGTCTATTAGCTTTGCACATGCTAAATTTGATTAAGCTTTGTGTATTGCTTTGCTTGGTTGCTGAAACCAGTTATTCAAGTGTTTACCTTTTGAAAAATGCAATATAATGAAGCTATATTTAGCAGGTCCTTCTCTAATTGTTTAGTTTTAATGCACCCAGTTTTGACCTAATTATGCATCTACCTCTAAAAGAGTAGTAAGCCATACAATAACAATATAAAATATGAATTCTCTGCTTTATCTAGTTCTACACAACATAGACGTTCCAAACCCACACACTGAAATAGCAAAGAAGAAAATATTTCCAGCATACAATGCTCATTATGGTCTTATGGATTGGCTATATGTCGAGTGGTAAGTGATCTTTATCATTTCCCCCAGCATGCTCAGATGGCTCTTCAGCCCGCTGAAACTTACCATGCTAAGCTTTCCGCCACCAGGAGATTGTGGGACGCGCTGTAGCGTTCAATTTATAAGCCTGATTAAACTAGGCAAGTGTGAGTAAGAAACATGAGGGAAATCAACATAAAATCACAGCAACGCTTTACATGGCGTTCCTGCTGATTGGGTCTCGGCCCTTTATGATGGCACAGATCACCGCGGCCCTTAAATAAAGAGGAAAAATGCGTGTAAACAATACTCCAGGGCTTCTCTGTAAAGGATGAGTTATTGCGCTAGGCCTTTGTTCATTGTTTGGTGCTGTAATAGGTGCAGGCCTTTAACTTGCGGTGTTTCAACACAATATGTATTGTGAATGTCTCTGATAAACACCCAGTGATGTATTTTTTAGTAACTTCTTAACCCAAAACACAGAGCTTTATTTGAATACACTGCACATAACCTTTAGTTTTTTCTAATGTAAATGACTGTTTCACTTATTTAGGTTGGGTAATATTTAAGTCTGATTTCTTGATTTCTTTTAATATAGTTAAAACTGTGACCGTTATTAGTTTCTAAACGTGTTTAGGATAGGATATATTAAACACCAACGTTTGTTTTATAGAAACATGTATAGCTAATTATAGTAATCTAAACATGGTTTAGCTTTAGTTGTTTTCTCCAAACACAAGTGTTAACTCTGGTTACTATGCAAGAACATTCTTTTCATATGGGGTAAATATGTACAAATTGGCAATTATAAAGAAAATGAATCTGATTAGGGCCAGTTTATTCCCTCCCGACTTCTTATTTTGGAGGTGGGATGGTTTTAGCGAGGGTTTCAAATGACAGATAGTTCAACTGTGCGCGCTCATTCACGGTGTACGGTGTCGTGAACGCGCAGAGGCCTCCCCCTCCTGCTCCGCTGTTTTGGGGAGGGTGAGCGAGCGGGAGAAAAGGGGGGCTAAAGAAACCCCTATCAAACTGCCCCTACCCCCAGTCGAAGTCCCGGACCTGAAAAAGAAGAAAAGAATCTGATCCAGCTCTGGGACGCGGTGGACCGACAATCGACCAACATTTAAAGCTCTTTTTTTAAAGCGCGTGTAGAGTTTACGCACGCTCTTGGAGAGTTTACGCACGGACGCCGTCGACATGGCACGGATAATTGTTTTCTCCCGTTGAAAACTTCGCGTATCCAAGGAGTTATTCGGACCCCATCTCTGTTTTACATGGATGCAACATAGGACGCTTTTAAGAGGAAATATATGGTCGTACCGCATCTGCATCGATCCGAACTAAACATACGTGGACGTGCTTGGAACTATTGTAAGTAAACATAATTTTCTATGGTCATTTTAATCCTTAAAATCGTTCATGTATACTTTTCGCCAATTTTTAGACCGTTTCTACGATTTAATTGCTCGATTTCGTTTCCTATCACTTTGTGTATATCGGATGTCTTGTTTTTATGCATTATGTGCAGGTTTTGGCAACATCATTTTTAGTAAATGAGTCGATGAGTTTTCAGATGGATTATTTGGCTGTTTTATTTCCTTCATGTTCTGTGTGGGGTCTTTGAGACCCCCAGTAGGCTACCCGTTCAATAGCTTCAGAACTTCATGACTTTTCCTCTTCGAGGAGGGATTATAAACATATTTTTCATAGAGTACTTTTGAAATGTTGCATTAGCTACTTCTGTTTGGAGTCTCTGAGACCACAAATATAAAACTATAATGAAAAATGCATGCAATGAAATGCACATCGTGGCTGTTCCTGTTCACTTTTGGCAGTTTAGATTTGTTTAATTGTCATTTTTTAAAATTGTGTTGAAATGGCAATTTGACCCCATACTATTCTGGGGAATAAAAATGCATATTTGCTTTGTGATGAAGTAGAAAGTTAATGCTTTAAAAAAATTGTGGAATGCGAAAAACAAACAAACAAACATATCTTTTGATTAGGTTAGAGGAATGCATTTCATTTTTCTTAATTTTGTAAAAATGACTGCTAATAAGATTTTGAACATCAAGACACAGTAAAGTCAGTCTCAGGTAATGAGGAATATTGAATATTAACTTTCTGGAGGTTTAAAGTAATGACCGCATTGACATTAGCTGCTAATGTGGAAATTTGGGGTAGAAAATAATTACACATTTTTTGGAGATTGTGCATTTTGGTTTTGAATAGGAAGTAATTATTGCAGATAATGTTCACTCTATTCATCAAGAGTTGTTCTCGCAAAACTATTAAACTGAGGATTTTTGGCTGTATTTTCATGGCAGTTGTGCTTTTTAGCCCAGTTGTGCCATGGCCTACAGACTAGCAGTTTAATGTTTACTTTCATTTGAAGCAGTACATGCGTTCATACAGTAAAGGTTTTAGTGAGACTGATTGAAAGCATAGTGCAGGTATTGTCTTGATTCATTTAGTCACAGATAATACGGGCCTCATTAATCACTGCAATGTGACTTCAGGGGTCCCGTATCAGAATGACTCTGGACTGAAGTGGTTTTGCTTTTGAGAAAACTTTGGCTTAACAGTTTGCTTTGATCTAAAAGAAATTTCCATGCAGACTTTGTTGATGTCTCATCCTGTAACTTTGATGGCAAAGATCTACTCTAGGAACTCCACGAAAAGGACGGCCATCATCGATCCTTTCATGAAATGCGCACCAGCTTATTTTTGAGCATTAATGGCAAAAACGTGTTTGTTTTCACAGTCAAAATCTGGCTTTGTTCTTTGCTGCAACTTGCAAACTCGCAAGGATGTTGTAGATTCTAAATGTCACTATAATTGGACAATTTATCACCGCTGATCACTGTCAGATCTTGAGAGATGTTAAGACAAATGTGTTGGAATGCAGCCAAACAGAAGCCGTTAGCCGTGACTGCGGTCTATAGACCTGTATTTTGGCTCATTTTTCTTTTGTGGCTAAACAATAACGCACAAGAAATCAATAAAGACGTGTGGTGTCAGAATGAAGAAATTTGTCAGAGGATGTAAAAACTTCGTTTGGCGAACTAACTTTGATTTCCCGTGTGCGCTCTGTGTCAGCTTTGGACGAAAAGTTAATTGAATTGAGCTGCGGATATGAGTTCTGGGGAAATGTCTTTTGTAAGGTGTCTTCCCCAAGGTTTTGAAATTCATTTCTGCAAAGTTATTCCTTATGGTGTGGCGTCTTTTTTTTGTGGGTGTGTGTTTTCCACACTTATCGCGGTAACCTTTTCCCCCATTTTAAATAGGGATCAAAGGACAATGCCTCAGAGAGATTCTGGACACGCTATGCCAAAATAAATATTCTCCAGACTTTAGAGAAAAGAGAAGGGCAGCGCTCTTGCATTTGCGTGCATTACAGATTTAGCCTCTTGTTTATATGAGCTAGAGTAGCTAATGATGCTAAATATAAAATGTGTCTCGTGCTTTAAATGAGCAGCATCCCTCTTTCATTTTTTAGCATTAGAGACCTTGTAAGGTGTCCTATATCACTTCCTAAAGTAAATAAAGTGTCGTTTGATAGAATAGTGTTGTATTCATTGGCGCCATAGTGCAGGAAATGCTAATGGAGTGGTAGAAATATCAAAACAACAATTATACAAAAAGCTCCCTCTCACTGTGGTTATTGTAGCCCTTGTGTGCCAATGTGATCGTAGTCGAAGATAAAATTAGGCGAGTTTGTGTAACAGCGAGAGCAGTGCAATTATCAGCTTGGGTTTTGAATGGCAGATGCAGTGGTGGCGGTAATGGCAGCTGCGCTGCAGCTCCTCACATTATCAGCAGAAAAGGGAGGGGAGGAGAGATGTTCGCCTAAGCTCTGCCAGCTAATTGTGTTTATTCCTCTTAATTTGTCCCGAGTGCTAAATCGGTGCTCTTCAGCTCACGGTGGGTGCAATTTGTCTGGTGGTTATAAAAGAACAAGGGCCGTGCCTTTGAAATGAGCTCTTCTGGTCTTAATGCGTCCGTAGCTTGCATCCACACGCACGGCTGGGCAGAAGGAGCCTTAGCCTCCTCGTTTTGCCACGGTTTTGCAGCTTTCCTCCACGACCTGAGGGACAAGCGGTCAGTCTGATGGAATTATCCAACACTTGTTCAGACGTGTTCCCAGAGAAAATCGCAACATTGTCCATGACAGGCCTTGTTGAAGATGAGGAATAGCCTCTACTGGTAAATTATATTAACTCTCTGGCCTATGTTGCCCATTCAGTCCAACAGGTTAGCGGCAAATCCAAGATAAGACGCCAAGCAACCCACCCCTGCTGACGGATTGATCCATCTCGCCCCAAAGTTTAATTTCATCTCACGGTTGGCCAGTTGCCTAGGTGACGCTGCAGGACTGATCGTCCGGTCTCTGGATACTCAGTACTGCAGTGGTGCTGATAAAGCCGAGAGCTACTACCTTCTCCCCACACACCCTAGCAAGGCCTAAGCTTAAACCCCTCACCGCAAGACTGGATTTCAAACCAATGATATGCTCCGCTCGGTCTGATGCCGCTGTGATAATGCGTTCATTACGGTAGGAGGGCATTACATACCCGCCACCCAACCTCTACCCCTCCCACCGGCCTCGATATGTTTAGCTGATTCATTGAGGGCACTTGTTGTTTACCCCCAGTCCCCATCATGACGATATTTCTGCTTTCTGCTCTTTAAGTATGATGACCAGCTGGCACTCCAGGTTGATGGGCATCCCGCCCATCCCCGGGGAGTTTAGACAATGCAGATCTGTCATAAACACGCCCCACCTTGGCTTCAATCTGAGTCATGACCCCTACGAGGGTTGTGGAGACGGTCCCCACCCTGTTCTCCATGGCTGGAGGTCAAGATGCCATCTGTGATTGGTCTGCTTATTCTCCACTTTGGCTCGATAGTTTACAGACCCCAGTGAACCAGATTGAAGGGTTGGATCCTTATTTGATAGACTTGGAGTGCGTGTGACCTTTCTGTAGGGCGACTTCAAATGAACAACAAAGTCATTAAGGGGAAACAAAACAATAAAGACTGTGAATCCAAAGTAGAGTCCTCTTGAATATCCCATTTGCCAAATTAAATGCTTCTAGTTTAGGAATGTGTGCTAGTTTAAAAATGTTATCAGGGGCCTTGCTTGTTGAGGCCTGGGGTGATTCAATATGCTGGGGCAAAGACAGGGTGTTGGTTCGGCAGGATTTGTTTGGGACCAAGCAGAGTTGAAGGGGTTTATAGTGACCCTATAGAAACCTCAGAGCCCAGTTAAGGGGACAGTTTTCAGGATGAGGGGCTTTTTCATGTGCTAAAAGCTGCTAATCCGCTGGCCTTTGTATGAGAGCAGAAAGCTCGGGGCAAGATGGGAAAGCCATGGCTTTCAGAGCCCGGCCTTTTGTTGTCATTTCACCCAAATCAGGGGACATCTGTTAGGATCGGGGGTAGATTCCCAGCTGGCGGTGGAGAACGGGGATGGAGGAGGAGGAGGACGAGGAGGGAAGGACAAGATGCGCTGGTGGGGGTGGGAATGTTTGAGGGCTGATGGATGTGTGTAATTGTTTGTAATGCAAGCATGAAAACATGGGCCTCAGGGAGCCGGAGCCACATTTGTATGTGTGTGGACAGAGGGGCCTTGTAGTTATGAAACAGTCAGTCAAGTGTAGATGGGGTTAAACACAAGTAAATACCTGCCTGTCAATGCAAGCCATGCTCCCTTAATTAGGAATGACAAAATGGTTTGACAGCAGAGAAACAGGGAGCGCTATAGCCTCTAACTAGCACAAATGTCAACATGTGATTAAGCTCGGTTGGAAACTCATTACGTTCCTGAAACGCAGATCTGTTATTCAATAAAAATCACATCTCTTTCTGTTCAAGTCAGTGCTGAATTAGCGTGAGTGATCTCACTCAAGTACGGTTTTTCCATTTGCATCCATTTAAATTCAAACACTTCTAATGGATGCGTCTCACAAAAAAAGAATTTCACAAGAAAGCATTTCACCCAAACAAATTAATGGAAAAAATATGTATTTTGCATAAGCAAAAGCTTCTTTGTTTAGGTTTTGTGACATTGTTGTATTGACAGTTAAGCACATTTTCCCTCTAAATTCCTATTACTGTCCTACTAAATATGATTTCAGGTTTTGTGTGTAAGCACAAAGAGTTAAAGGTAGAAAAACATTGTTCACTCCTGCATGGCATTTCGATTATGGCACTCTGTAATTATAGCTGTGCTGTGTTCTTCGAGTGAACGAGGACGCGCTTTACACGACTGAGTCAGGGATGCTATGGATTCTGCGTCAGCGGGGCGTAAAAGAGCTAGAGCGAGTGCGAAGGAGTTCACTCTCTCGGTCTCTTCAAGCGAGAGGGAAAGATGATTTGCTATGTGCAGAACATCCCCCAACCCTGCCCTCATGCGATATGACATTTTGACGTGTAAATACAAGGCCTCCAGGACGCCGACTGTCCTCGGGCTGATAACATCATTATCTCTGATGTAATTGCAGCATTGAGAAGCCACCTGAAGATGTTTATTGAATTGGTGTGTATTCGGATATGATGCATCACCTCTGGCCGACAACATGTTTTTTTGTGCAACTTTTCTGCTTTTTAGCCCCTGCCATTAAAGAAAATATTTGGAAAGTTAGATAGATTGAGATCAACTTGTGCTTATTGTACTGTATGCACAAGTAATCCATTTTAAAAGTAATACTGCCTCTGGCGGGGGGAAAAACAAGAACCTGCCAATATTGCGAGTCCAGATTACTTTGTGCCAGGACGGAGGCGGTCATCTTATTTGTTTGTTTTCCTAGAGGCCTCCATTGCGTTTTGAAGTTTTCGTATTCTCCCATTTTGCTCATAAATGAGGCATGAAGCCATACTCGGTGTTTTGTCACGTAAGTGGGGATTTGCAGGGAATGAAATCCCGCCACAGAGATTACC